>NW_027526335.1:145626121-145644283 GCF_048455015.1 Haemaphysalis longicornis | reverse complement strand
CGTGTAAATGTGATGTGTTCCTGCCGAATAAACCAGTTGTTAGTCCAGCGGTGTTGTGTGTGTGCCTCCTCTTCTTCTCCGGCGTTCTTCTCGCTGGTTTCCCCTATTTATTTACAGAAATAACGCGAAGATGCGAGTTAAAAATATTTTACAATAAAAAATCCCGGGTCTTTGAAAAAAATGTTAGTGTTGCTGGAGCTGGAACAAGGATCATTCGTTGCAGAACCCACGATTCTACCTACGGAGGTAGAACCGCGGAGCTCTTAGCAGTTGCATAGAAGAATTGAAGGAGTGTTTCAAGCGAAACAGTAGATTCTCTGGGTGCCCACAAGAACTGCCAGGCTTGTATCCAAAAGATGAACGGAATCTCACTCGTAACCAAAACTGGGTCATCGTGTTCGAGGCGCGCGGATGGCGCATTTGCGTCTGCTCCTGCCTGTCCTCTCTTAAAGACGAAGCTTTACCGAACTTGAAATGCATGACTACGAAGGGCGTAAGAATTCCCCCATGGAGTGATTGGTGCTCCTAACCATGCGACAACTAACAACTTTGTTACGACTGCAGCGCAGTCGTGTCCGTTTCTCGTTCTATGGTGTGTAGTATTCCCTCTGATCTGTAAATATAGTGTATAACTAGTGAGAACATCTGATACGGTGTCCTATTAAGTTTATAATTGATGGTGATATGTCACGTTCTAGCGGGTGTAAGTAGTGTGAGTGCAGCGCTGTCGTGTCCGTTTCCCGTTCTTTGGTGCCGTATTATTTCCGCTGGTCTTTAATAATACTGTATAACGACTGAACGAGCATCTGATGCGGTATTCTGTTAATTTTTGAATTGATGGTCATATGTCACGGTTTAGCGGATGTAAGCTGAAGCATAGCGAATACTTCCTTTCATACTCTATTCATGTGTTCACGGCCTGAAGAGGGCCCAAGACACAGTAGGTGCAGAGCTCCAACACCCATGTGCACACGTCTACAAGTCAGAGTGGTATACGTCTTTACATGCATCAGGCCATGCTCACTGGCTACGGAAAGCTCCTTAGGGAACCAATGTTGCCATCTGATGACGTAGTCGCCCACGACATTACGAACTATATAACGATCTTTCCCTGCTTTAAGATGTATCACCAGTGCAAAAAGGAAACGTGTAGCATGGGAAAACAAGTCACTCGCATCTGTGGGGTTTGTTTTGCTTTCGATTATGTTTGTCACAGAGATGCTGACACAAAATTCCCACGTGGCAATTAACCCAGTAAGGTTTTGGCTTTCAGTGACTCCATTCTGGTCCGGGGTTCTGGAGCGAACATCCGTCTACTTCAATGCGCACATACTTTTAGCTGTTAACGGCCAAATATAACGCGCCGAGCGGCGCCTTTGAAATGTGGCTTAAAATTTAATAGGTTGAACAAGCGAACTTAGTAAAATAATACCGGTTGCAGTTTTGATGCAATAATTTTATTTATTCATGCTAAGTGTTGAAGAAGCTGCCATGCCCAGCCTGGTCAGGCAGCCGTCATAAAATATCACGCACAGTGCGCAGGCTAAAAAAGCGAGGATAAAAGCAAATTGATAATGTCTTGGCAGCCCTCGCTGGAGAATCGATGAATAAAGGAGCACGTGACACACTGGTCGCCTGTTTTTATGAGGAATCTTCATGCACACTCCAAGAAGGGTAGTTCCAGGGCGTGCTCTGATGACTATAGCGGCGACCTACAAACGGAAGAACAAAAAAGGACCGAAAGCACTGAAAGAGCCCGTGAGCTTCACTTGCAACACTCCAGCACAGTACCGAGGTGAGGAGACTTGATATAAACCTTGGAAACTACTGATTCTATTGCTTACTCGTTACTCCTTTACCTTACTATGTTCTCAAAAGGCTAGAAACAGCGCCATGGCAGTTCTGTTTTTAGGGGCATGGATTGTGAACCTGGGTGTCTAACTACGTCTCCAGCTACCTTCGCAGATTTGCGAGCTATTGACTTGAAATTTTGGAGGTATGCATAATATATGTCTACTAACAGTGTGCAAAATTTTATACAGAAACATGCAATAGTTTTGAAAATAAAAATAATTTTTTTATAATTTTTTTCTCGGCTTAGGAAAGATTTTCAGAAATGGTTTTAGTGGCAAAGGGCTGAAACACTTTCTATATGGGCCCAGGCTTTCTTCTGAACCAGAATAACAAGGGTGGCAAAAACCATTGATTTTTTAAAAAAATATATATACATTGCACGAACAAAAAATTTTATTGACTGTTGAGAGAACAAATTGTGAATAAAAAAGAAATTTTAGTGAGGGCATGATTATTCTGGTTCATAATAGTTATACAGCATTGAAAAAGAACTCACACAAAAATGGTTTTGGACACTCAACTAGCTGAAGAGAAAATGTTCGTGTTCTCAGCTGAAATGGTGTTTCGAGAAATCGTGCTTGAAAGTTTTTGTTTCATTTATTTGTCGATTCTTGCGCGGATTCTGAGAAAAGCTAGGCAATTCCACGAGCACAGTAGACTTAAGGCTTAAAAGATCGCTCTAATATGTTGAAAAAGAAACCAATTACACGGGCGTAAACATAATGTTTGGCGATCGACCTGGCCTTAACAAACTTTTCGCAATGCATGCGCAATGCTATTGTAATTACGAAGTGCCAAAAAAGATGTTATTACAAACGTAATGTTGAGTACATGGTTAGGATATTCAGAAGGAGGTCCCAAAGTCACAGACTGCAGCGGGACCTCCTTACGGCTTACAGTGAACTACAAAAAAGTTCAACTATGCGCTAGATTTGTAAGTAATTATTGAAATAAATATTTTCACACGTTTTTAAAGACAAAATAACAACGTAATTACACTGTGCATCACAAAAAACGTGCAGTCACTAGGCGGGGCCACTTGGGGTGTGTTTGGCGCCATTTTTAAATGACCTCTGGTGCGCATCCGGGTATGCCACTTGGTTGGGACGATCTCGAAAAGTGTCGAATACCTTGGGACCATAATAAAAAAATCTTATTTTTAGTCGGTTTTGCCATCCACCCCCCTTAAAACCAGTGTAATTTCCCTGAAGTAATGCATCCATAACGTGATTCCCAACTTTGCAAACATACCGACCCCCGCTAATAATGAGGTTGCGTTTTCGGCTTCTGGGAAGTTAGCTGCTCGTTGCAAGAAGCTTACCTGTACCAGTGGGCACAAAGAAGCACACCTAGCATTACGGCCCTGCATCGGAAGAGGTGTTTTTATCCAACTCTATTATCAGGTCTAAAAGCCTCAAGGAGACCCGTGCACAAAGGCGTAAACGGTCATTTCGGCATTTACTGCCTGGATGGTGCGCACCGAAATTCTCACAACGCAAGGTTTTAAATAAGAGAAAGATGACGCGGGAAATCATTGAGGGCACGGAATCTTATCGCTGCTTGACGGTAATGTCAGTGCACTGTCTCTACTTTTATAGGCGAAAACTAATTGCTTATCTTAAACCTTAACGCACAAAGAAGGGGCTTAATATTTGGATGTTCATTTTTTTGTTTTCTGATGATGTTTATCTTATCTCTCTGTCGGCGGTTGTATATATGCTACCACCACGAACAATAAACTTTAGTTGAAGTCAGCGCTGTAGAGTGTTTTCTTCTCTCGTCCCTGTCTTCTGCGAAGTGTACGCTTTGTCGCTTGAAAAGCAGTTTAAGTGACCATTGCCAACAAAACATGGACACTAAAAAGTAAAGAGCAGCTGACAGTAACATGGCTAGAAGCGTTGCCTTAGAGTCCACATCCACACCCGCAGCATTCTTCGCGCAGGACAGGAACGGCTCCGCTCTCAAGTAAAACGTATTTTAGATACGATGGCTCGAAGACATGAATCCCGGCAATAAAAGACAACTAGCGGTGTGATCACTATGCTTAGAAGCCACCACGAAAAAAAATACTATGCGCACCTTTGTGTCAACACAGTTGTGCCACGATGCGCGAGCAACCATTTAGAATGGTGCTTCTTTAACTCCATCATGCATTTCGGAACATTGAATTTAATCACAATGTACACAATACTGAAAGTTCTCTTTAAATCGATTCCCCCATAAGTGTGGGATCCACGAATTGTTGAACGCCACTTCTCTTCTCGCGCTGTTATGGGGAGGCAGGGTATAGTGCTGACTTTAGCATTGCTGGTTAGTTACCTTCGAAGAGTTGAATTCCTAGTTGCTCTTTAATTGGATTCTTTGTATTTCTCCTACCTAACGCGTATTAACGCATATCTTAACTAAGATAAGCGATTACCAGTTGCGGTTTTAATTTTGGTCGAATTGCGGCAAAGATGTCTTTTGCGCTAGCAATGTTGATATTCATGAGCCCTGCCAGCAGAGATACTAATTGGGAAGTGTCTGGCCTGTATTTACTTCATCTTAATTCTATTTGTATGTCTGTAATGCTTTTGGCAAATGAGCAGTTCTCACGAGACAAAATTGTTAAAAAAAAGCGACGTCAAAAACTTGCTCGGGTTCGCCAAACCATGCATTAAAGTAGCGCCCGCCGACACTGCATCTTAATCGGCTGCACGAGAGGCTATCATTGCCCACATTTTGCATAACAAGATAACAAGGACATCTGGTGTATTTATGTGAGAGCAATAAAACCAGGGCTGAATCAAAGAAAAAAAACGCGATTTAGTGATTTAGCTTCAGTCTTTAGTTTGTCGTTTGATCGTTGAGTTTGATCGCTTGCTTGGCTCTGAATTATCGCTGGGCGGCGGGTTCGACACGTGTAGACGCACTAAAATTTCGCGTTTTTCCATCGTTTTAGTTAAACAGGGGGGTAGTTGATCTGTTTGAAGTAAGGTGATCGAATGAAGACACATTCCTTAATCCTGGCACTCTTGACTTCATTTGGATCACATAGAAAGGAACGACTTTATATTTACACAGTATTGCCTTCTTGTCGCTGTGGTACACACCCCGAGGCAGACACCCAGATACAACCAGAGAATTACAAGCACACTCGACACAGTGTGGTTGTAAACGTGAGACCTACGAAGGAATTGTTTTCGGTAGTAAGTCGAAGTTGGGTATCTAGACGCAACGAATATTGCTTTCGCATGAAGCTCTCGATCCGCTTACCCGATTTATTGGTAACGGCCACGTTGAAGTCTCCGTAGAGGAGGATCGGATTCTCTTCTATCGGTACCTGTAGTGTCTACACTACCTCGATTAGGAAACTCTGAATTTCATGTTCAGACTCTGAATTTAATATTCAAACTCTGAACTCTGACATGTTCAGTCTTGTGCTTACGGTGACGATCACGAGCCCATGCGACGCGACAACCGCCCATGCATTCCCCTTTACGCTGGGTGCGTCGGAGAAGCAAGTTGTCATGAAGGTATCGGCCATGTCGCTCTTGGAATTGACGGCCACTCCGCCCGCCCGTTGATGTAGATCGAACGAAGTGGTTATCGATCCCTACCCCTTGTTTTCAACTGTGCAGTCCGCCCATGTTTCGTAGAAGCAGAGAACGTCAGCTGTGCAGATAACTTAGTCGAGCGTAACGTCCTCCGCGCTCTTCTGAAAGTACCGAACGTGAAGTGCACAGACGATCAGGTTCTCCTGCTCGTCTTCGTCGCGCTTCAACGTCTGTAGCACGTACTTGGTGACGGTAGCCAGGTGACCCTTTTTCACGGGTGCGCGCGTGTTCTTGCTAGCTCTGACGTTGCATAAAGGCAGCCCGCTCACGCTTTGAAGGAACCACACGCGGTATACCCATTACAGTAGCCAATTCCACACAGCGAGCACGTGCTACTTTGGATGTAACCACCACTTTGGTTGTGATTGAGCAACCAAAGAATCCATCACGAGAAAGCTTCGCGTTTAACCATCTTCGTGAATGAGTTCAACGATCAAACCGCAAACCCAACAAATAAAGCTTTGCGTTTTTCCATCGTTGCCGTTAAACTGAGGTGTAGCTGATTTTGTTGTTTTACTTCGCCCCCGGTCATTCATCCTCATCGATAAAGAAAGTTGAATTTCCTGCAGGGCGTATTTGCGTACAACGGAATCAGTGAGAATAATTAAGCCTCGCTTTAATAAACGACTCCTAGGGATGCCCTTTCGGCAAGCTTCTTTTTTATCAAGGCTGAACTAGTCCCAAAGATATTATATGTAATCTTCTTTAAACGTGGTTATCTTTGTAGAACAAAGAGCGGTGTCAAAGCACGTAGTAACACCAAAGACCAGAAAGCGGGCTCCAGAGCAGAGTACTTCACAGCGAAATACAGTGGCTGGTTCGTTTGCGCCGAACAAAATTACGTCTCACGATCCAAAATTGCATGAAAAGAAATGCATTGCCAGTGCAGCATGTCATGGGTGTTGTAAATATTTCAGCGTTTCAGCTAAACTATTCCAATATTATTCATATATGGTTTACGGCAATTGTTGCCAAATAATAGTGCTTTTACCAGAAACTTTTAAAGCACAAAACTTGAAAGAAAATTTGGATGCTCCAGTTTAAAGGGTGTCACAATCTGCTGGTGACAGTGCCTCATTCGTTCAGGAATAACCGTAATGCAACTCGAATCGTCCTCGGGTGTAGAGGTGCAGAAGAGGAATTGGTCCTGTTCTTACCAGTGCCCCCGTGTCCTTGCCCCGTTCGGTTGTGGCCTGGGTATCCTTCTCCTGCAGTTCCACGCTGCACTCCAGGTTGCGCTCCATATTGGGCGCCTGTTTGACCTCGACGTTGGGCGTCGAGTTGAGCTTCATTCTGGGCGCGGGACTGAGCTCGGTACTGGGCATCAGATGGAGCTGGATTCTGGGCTCCGGATTCAGCTCGATTGAGGGAACCGGATTGAGCTCTGTACTGGGCACCATATTGAGGTGCGTACTGGACACCGGTTTGAGCTCCGTATGGGGAACTAGACTGAGCTCCGTACTGGGCAAAGGACTGAGACTTGCGCTGGGCACCAGTCTGAGCTCGATTCTGGGCACCAGATTGAGCTCCGTATTGGGAGCGGGATTGAGCTCCGCACTGGGCACCAGATGGAGCTTGATTTTGGGCACTAGATTGAGCTCCATAATTGGCATTCGATTGAGCTCCGTACTGGGCACTGGATTGAACTTGATTCAAGCAACCGGATTGAGCTCTGTACTGCGCACCAGACTGAGACACGTAGTAGGCACCGGATTGAGGCGCGCACTGGGCACTGGATTGAGCTTGACACTGGGCACAAGACTGAGCACTGTACTGGGCCCCAGATTGAGCTCCATATTGGGCACCAGATTGAGCTCCATATTGGGCACCGGATGGAGCTCCGTATTGGGCGTCGAACGGAGATCCATGCTGGGCAACGGACTGAGCACTGTACTGGACACCAAATTGAGCTCGATCCTGGGTACCGGATTGAGCTGCGTACTGGACACCGGATCGATCGCTGCATCCTCTGGACGAGAACGAAATAAGTGTACATCGTGATTAATGTCCCCAGGGTATTCTCTAGAGCAGGAGTAGCGAACTCTTGTTTCCCCTTTGCCGGGAAAGACACCGCCCCCTCCCTCGATTGGCCATGCGGCCCCCGCAGTGTCGGCGTCATGAAACTCCGCCCTCTGCCCGAAAAGGTTGCCGTCCCCTGCTCTAGAGTTACGGTGAAGGGCAGGCTTCCCAACAGGCTAAGGAATGCACTTTCTGGTGGCATGCCATATTGCGGCACAGGAATAAATTCGCACCTCGCTATCATAAACAAAATCAATACTGACAACTTCCCATACATGCGATATTTGATGAGAAAAAACATTGTTACCCCATCTTTTACAATAGCTGCTGAAACGCATGCTAGGGCAGCACTCACCCTGGTTACATGCCCTGATAAGTCCAAAGGGGAAACGATTTCATTTTGAGCAAAACGCTTACTAGCAGAAAGACCAGAGGAAGTAAAACATACCACTTATTGAAAATAATACAGGCAACCACCGTGTCACGTTTCAATGCCTTGAGGAAACATTCGGGCTTTTCCTCTGTCTGGTGCACTGCCTCCTTTCTTTTCCTGCCTATGTTTTCTCATTCCCGAATCATTCCTTATCTCTGTTATTTTTCTCATCTGTAGTGTCTCTCCTATTGGTTATTCTTTGACGGCGAAGTTTTCTCTTTTTAGGCTCTCATGGGACGAAATGGGGTAGCACTGTCGTAACGATATGGAGAGGATATAGACTAGCGAAGAAGACAGCAAAGGACAAACACACATGCAGCAAGTTAAAGGAATGCTTCATGAAGACACTCATCAAGGCAAATAGTTTATAAAGAGCTAAATATAGTCGCAGTGATTGTACTTGCCAACATTGTTAGCAAAAAAAAACATTAAGCATATTTGAGCTGAGACACAAATACATGAGGGATATTTGCATTGTATTTTAAATAAAAATAGATGTCTGCATGACATCTGCGATGGCGAATAAAAAAAACTAAGGTATGAAAAAAAAGCGCTCGCGGCGCCTCCGCGCGGTAGTGTGCCAAGTTCAAAAGTAACAAAACGTTTGAGTGGATGGCGCGAGCAGTGCAACACGGAAAAGTGAATTGGCGCAAACGGGACTCGATCTGCTGGCTTTGGGAAGTTCTATGATGCTTAGCCTGTCGCTTAAAAAACGTCAGGCAGCATCGCTGTTTACAACAACGTTCACGACATCGAGTCAGCGCGGCAGGGCTAATTGTTTACAAAAAAAGAGGCCCAGCATTTCCTTGGTATTACTCAGTGAGCCATGCGCAGGTTTCTTAAACTCCTTGTCCCGCATGAATCAGATAGTGCGGTAGTTTCTGCGACACCTATGCTTTATTTATTATGTGCAGGCAGGTGCATATATTCTGCGTAATCCACGATTAAGCAGTCTATTGCACGACGTCAAAATAGTTAGGAGCACACATACATATAATAGGTATCAGCAGAAAAAGAAATGAATAGGAGCGCCAAAAAGAGAAACGGATGAACAGTAGACTTGCTTTCGTCCTGAGGGCCCTTAGTGAGCGGGAGTAACATGCAGGTATGCCTTTATGTGTAATGTAAGCGTTTTAACCCTCATACCAGTCCCCCTTTGCGCTGCATAGGACGTGATTCTCTACTAACTCGCCCGTACGTATATGGCGCCGGAAGAATGTGTTAAACATTCGAGTCACCTTCAGCTTACTTAGCCTGCAATGATTGTGGGCGAAATTCCTGAAGCGGATGGGGAATTTGCAGCGCGCGAGTGAGGGGTGATGATGAACAGGAAAAAAATTTTGTCGCCAAGAAGCGGATCAACAGTGGGACGCCCCGAATAGTAAACGAAATAATTATCTGTGCAACACTATCGCTTTTCCGAGGTAGAATAACATCGCCCTTTCAGTCAGCAGTGTAAATTCTAATACAAAGTTGCAGGCTTCCCGAAAACAATATTTCCTTTATACCTTGTGTGCATAATATGGCCGGTAAGGGCTTTTCCCTCTCACCGTCTCGTACTTCAGCAAACTCTATTACTCCGTCCTGCATACCCTTGACGAGCCCAGGATGTTTCCCAGGTACAAGTTCTCGTTAATAATTGACGCCTTGAGGGTCTTCAATAAGCGCATGATGAAGACTTGTAAGAACAAGAGTATGGTTTTTGGTGTGTGGCAATGAGTATTCGCACTGATATTTTCCTTGAATTTTCAACAATTGTTGAGACATCTCTCAGGTGTTTCCCGCTGTCCGATACACCAACGGAAATGCAAATAGTTTTTTTATTTACAATGAAGCGCAGAAACTTCTGAGAACGTCCCAGATTTTCCACTTGAGTGTATTTCATACAGTGCTCTTTTGATAAAGTGACCATTTCGCTTGAAAAAATTTACAACAACTCTGCTAAACAGTCAGCCAGCGCATCAGACGCCTTTAAGAATGGAGGTGTAGGGCACGCGGTGCCACCAGTCACTCAAGAATGCACAGGATGCCCCTAAGGGGGCTCTGCGCTTAGTTATTTGGCGTACATGTAAACCGGAAGTGGCTCAGTGTTGGTTTCTAATTTAGTGTGGGAATGCTGAATTCAATAAAAATCATTGGAAAGGGTCTGTTGATCATTTCAATGCTACGAAGGCAGCTACTTACCCTGAAACCGGGGATGGCGCTCCAGTATCTGCTCCATAACCTCCACCAGCATATGGACCACCGATATTGCTGGGCATCCTGTCCCCTTGCTGGCCCCCTGTGAATGGCATGCAATAGTTACCACTTGCAAAGGCAAAGTAAAGACTATTCAAAAATAATCTGCTGCAATGACCAATACGTCTTATGTGCAAGCTTTAGAAAGAAATATTCGAGGGTGAAGCCTGCATCACATCGAAACTGCTTGGTACAATTCCTAATTAGCCGATAATGAATACATTTTTCGATAGTTAAGGAAAAAGTTGACAAAACACAGATGACATCAAAACAATGTTGATACGATTCCGGTTCTCCTTTTCGTAATACACGTGCCATTCTTAGCAAGGTAGATAGACTTTATTATATATATATATATTATAAGTAGAGAGTCGGATACACAGCAAGAACATTAACAAACAAGGTTTACTTACGTAGTGGCAACGGGACTTGCCTTCATCAGAGTACAGTTACATGGTTTTGCTGTCGCAAACATTTGGAACACATTTCTTATATAGCTTTGCAGAAAACTGTGAGAAGGCGCGGAAAATGTTTCGGAAATGGAGAGTATGCATACAGTCGGTCTACGCCTATGTTACAAAAAAAAAAGGGGGGGGAGGAGCGAGAGAGAAAAAGGGGACGTGTTAACAAAGCAGCGTTCAAGGTTGCACCATGACGGGTCAACGTATGCCACGTGGGCTGCAAATTCAGACAATGCGGGAAACTGGACAACCGCGGTTTCAAAAGAAAGGGAAGAGTACACAGTAAGGTATTCAGTGGCTGGGGAGACTGGTTGGGGCGGAAGCGAAGATGGGTGCGCCACCCGCGGATGAAGAGAATAGATACGGGGCACAAAAGAGCATTTCATAGAAGCTAGCAACTGAACAGGAAATAGATAGGGTCACAAAGGGTTAAACATGAATAGATCACAAAGGGTTAAACATTCTTAAGTGGTGGTGGGAACGAGGCCTCCTTCCCCAGGACAAATGGCATTGATGATGATGGTTGGTGTTTCATGGCGCAAGGCCAACTAGGGCAGAGAGCGCCCGAAAAGAAGTTATATAATGAAGCGAAGTGATTACCACAAAAAGGTAGGTATAAAAACATGTAAATCGAACATAGTAAAATCAATTAAAGGTAATGGTGATGGCTGGTGTATAGGGCCAGATTTGATTATGCGTGATATGAGATAAGGTTTAAAAACTGAACATCTGACAAATAATGAAACACACGTTTCATAGAAACACTGGCATCGTCACCTAGAAACAGCAATGGATGTAGTGGGATATGTTGTCTGTAGAGTTCTCTGAAGTGTTTGTGTCGTGTTGTGTGAAGTGCCTTGCATGTTATTAGTATGTGGACTACGGATAGGCCCTCCCCGCACCTGCTACACAGGGGTCTTGGAGATCCCGTGAGCAGGTGGGAGTGTGTTGCATGCGTGTGGCGTATCCGTAATCGAGCCAGGGTAACTTCGTTGTGTCTGTTGTGAGCATCAGTGGTGTATGCTCCCAAGAGTGGCTTTATAATGTGTAGTTTGTTGTCAGTCTGTTGATTCCAGTGTGCTTGCCATGTTGTGCGCAGGTGTTGTCTGATGTGTGATGTGAGGTCGGTGTAGGGTATTGTTGTTATGTCAACAGTAGTTGTAAGGGCAGCAGCGGCCGCCATTCGGTGTGCGGTCTCATTACCTGGAATTCCAGAGTGCCCTGGCACCCAGAACACGGTCACCTCAAGGTTTAACGCATGCACAGACATCAGAGTACTAATGAGAGCACTGACCACATGGTTTTTAGACTTCTGTGAGGATAATGTACGCACAGCACTTAAAGAATCAGTATAAATTACAGATTTCGGAATTCGACTTCGAACAATATGTTGAACTACAAGAAGTATGCCATAGGCCTCTGCCGTAAAGATACTTGTATTTCTATTCATAGTTCTACAGACATTAAAGGTGCCACCATGCGCAGCACAGGAAACAGTTGTGGCAGTTTTTGAAGCATCCGTATAAAATTCAGCACACTTATATTTGTGCTGCAGGGACAAGAAATGTTGCACGATCGCGCTTCTAGGCACTCTGTTTTTCTCGACACTTATAAAAGATACATCACATGATATCGGGCGAAGCTGCCACGGTACTAGAAGTTCAGTAGCGGAGGTTTTGATGGTGTCTGAGAACATGACATCAAGTTGCGACGCTTCTCTTACTCTGAAAGCGAAGGGAGCAGAGACTGATGGACGATTAGTAAGAAGTTGAGATATGAATGTATCATAAAAAACTGATATAAAAGGATGGTGAGGCATTGATGAGATTTTAAAAGCATAAAGCAGGTTTGTGTAGGCTCGCTGAAGTTCTAGGCTCCGTTTGTTGCACTCTACATACAGACTTTCGACTGGACTAGTCCGAAAGGCCCCACATGACAAGCGGAGCCCTAGATGAAGCACACGGTCCAGCATTCTGAGGGATGTTTTAGTGGCTGACCCATAGACAACGCTACCATAGTCCAGTCGTGAGCCTATCAAGCTGGTAAAAACACGTAAAAGAAGTTGTTTGTCAGCACCAAAAGAAATGTGCGACAGATCCTTCAGGATAGTCATTGTTTTTAAGCATTTATGTTTTAGTTGTTTTATGTGTGGGATAAATATGAGCTTTTCGTCAAAGATTATACCTAAAAACTTGTGTTCTTTCTTGACAGGAATCGAGACACCATTGAGATGAATGTCTGGATCCGGCCGGATGCCACGCCTCTTGGAGAACAAGACACAAGTGCGCTTCCCCGGATTAAATTTAAAACCGTTGCTTTCTGCCCAACCAGCTAGCTTGTTAACACCAAGCTTGACTTGGCGCTCGCAGACAGACAGGTTACAAGACTTAAAGGATAATTGAACGTCGTCTACATAAATGGAGGAGGAAATCGATGGTGGTAGCGCCTTACGAAGAGAATTCATTTTTACAATAAAAAGGGTGCAACTTAAAACTCCATCTTGCGGCACGCCGTTTTCTTGCACATGAACCCTAGAAAGTGCAGTTCCAACTCGCACGCGAAACGTTCTTTCAGACAGGTAACTGGCAAGCGTGTTCATCATGTTACCCGACATGCCAAAGGACTTCAAGTCGCTAAGGATGCCGTACCGCCAAGCAGTATCGTACACCTTTTCAAGATCAAAGAAGACCGTCATGCAGTACTGCTTGTGGAGGAAAGCATCTTTGATATAAGACTCTAACGCAACGAGTTGATCGTTGGTAGATCGCCCCGCCTTGAAGCCCGCCTGGCAGCTCTCGAGAAGACCATTGTACTCTAAGAAGTACACAAGTCTCCTGTTTATCATCTTCTCGAAGAGCTTACACAGGCAGCTTGTCAGGGCAATGGGGCCATAACTGCCAGGAGAGGACGGGTCCTTCCCTTCCTTTAAGACAGCCACTACTATGGCCTCCCTCCAAGAGCGAGGAATGTGCCCCGAAAGCCATATTTTATTGTATAGGTGTAAGAGTGTTTCAAGAGTGTCTGGGTGTAGGTGTTGTATCATGGTGTATGTGATTTTATCTGCACCTGGAACTGACGTCTTACATGTGCTCAGAGTAACCTTCAGCTCATGAATTGAAAAACAAGAATTGTAAGAAGTGTGCGACTTGTTATCACGCAGGGACTTCTTTTCTACAGATGTTTTGTGTTTCATGAAAGTGTTTGTGTAGTGTGCTGAACTGGACACGTGTTCGAAGTGTTGTGCAAGTGTGTTAGCCTGGTCTTCCAGTGTGTCCCCTGTTGTACTAACCAGGGGCAGGCTGTGTGTCTGTTGTCCTTTTAGTTTTCGTATTCGTGTCCAGACTTTGTGTGTGTCAGTGTATGAATTGATGGAAGTGAGGAAGATGCGCCAACTCTCCCTTTTCGCCTCACGACGCACTTGCTTCCCAAAAGCCTTTGCCCGTTTAAAAGAAATGAGGTTGTCTGACGTGGGGTACCGGCGAAGGACACCCCACGCCTTGTTCTGGGCCTCTCGCACCCGTCTGCAGTCCTCGTTCCACCAGGGCCTCCTTGGGCTGTGGGACCCACGGGAGGCCTGGGGAATGGACTTTTCGGCGGCGTCGAGGATGTGCGCCGTGACGAGTTGGGCGGCTTCCTCCACGTGTAGGTGTTTTATGGATGTGTGGTGTAGTTGAGATGTTTGTGTGAATGTGCTCCAGTCTGCTTGTGATTCATTAAACATTTTATGGGAAGATGGACTGCTCGGGCCTATACCTATATACGTTAATGAAGTGGGGAAATGGTCACTACCATATGGGTCTGTGCCCACACCCCACTCAAGACATGGAAAGAGAACTGCGGAACCAATAGCCAAGTCAAGATGCGAGTATGTATTGTGTCCTAAGTTATGGTATGTAGGCTGTTTTTTGTTGAAAAGGCAGGCTCCGGAGGATGTAAGGAACTTCTCTATCAGGCGACCTTGGGCATCCGTTCTGGTGGAGCCCCAAAGAGAGTTGTGCGTATTAAGGTCGCCTGTTAGTATGTATGGTTCGGGCAGCTGGTCAACCAGTGCCTCGAAATCAGAGCTCAGAAGTGCAAAATCAGGAGAGATGTAAATGGAGCATACCGTTATCAACCTATTAAATATTATGGTACGGATCGCTACAGCCTCGAGGACAGTGTTTAAAGTGACAGGGTGGCATGCTAATGATTTCCGGGCGATAATGGCCACACCTCCTGAAGAGTGGATGCAGCTAACCCTGTCCTTTCTGAATACCATGTACCTATTTAAGAAATTTGTTTGTTTAGAGTTGAGGTGGGTTTCCTGGAGACACATAATAGTTGGCTGACTGGCATGCAGAATCTCATACACATCGTCAAGATTTTTAAGGAGGCCTCTGCAGTTCCATTGGATGATATTTTCTGTTCCCATTATTTAAATGTAAGAATGACTGGAATGTGTGTGTTCGTGTGTGTTCATGTGTCGTCTTTCGGGGCTGTTACTCTTGGATTGGGCTTTTTGGGCCTTTCTGTAGGCTTGGAAGTCGGTGGCCGCTCCTTGCGCTGCGTTGCAGGCAGGAACGGCCCAACATCCATGTCGTCGTCGGATGTCCGAGGGGTGCCCGACGGACCGGGCCCCCCGGACTTTGCCCCCCTTCGGGAGCCCTTCGTTTGAGCCGCCACCGTCGGGGGCGCCAGAGGTGGCGCAGGCGGTGCGGTGGCGGTGGGAGCCGGTGCGGGGCCCGTGGTGGTCATCACCTCGGTACCCTCCAACGCACTGGAGGACGGGGAGACAGAGGCGGGAGTGGCACCGGTACCGACAGGAGTGGTTTGCGCCACAACCGCTGCTGCCTCAGCAAGCGGCGTGGTGGCGGGTTGGGCTGCCAGAGGCAACCCAGGGGGGGCGGGCGGGAGAGGGACCAGGTCAGACTCGCTGAACTGGGTCCCTGTGGACACCAGACGCCGCTCCGCCCCCCGGCGAGCCGCGTCGGCGTACCTCCCCAGGGGGAAAGAGGCGAACCTCTTTCGCGCCTCTGGGAAGGTGATGTTCTCGGTTACATTGATGTGGATTATCTCTTTTTCCAGTTGGAATTTTTCACACTTGCGGGAGTACGCTGCATGCGGCCCCCCGCAGTTCACACAACAGAGGGTGTCGGATGGGCAGTTGTCAGTCGGATGATCGTGCGCCGCGCATTTCGCACACGTCGTTCTGCCACGGCAAGAGTTTGTACCGTGCCCGAACCGCTGGCACTTAAAACAGCGCCGCGGGTTCGGGATGTACGGACGGATGGAGCAACGGATAAAACCTGCATTGATGTGTTGTGGAAGAACTGCGCGGTCAAAAGTCAAGATAATGTGCTTGGTGGGAATCTTCTCCTTGTCGTCTCTACGGATAGTGATGCGTCTCACGGCAGTGACGCCCTGATCCTTCAAGCCGGCAAGGAGATCCGCATCGGTTTCGTTCAGGAGGTCTGTCTCAGATATCACACCCTGCGAGCTGTTGAGGCTCCGATGGGGTGTGACCCGGATGTCAAGATCAGCCAGTCTAGTCTGAGCTAGAAGCTTTGCAGACTGCTGCTTGTCATTTATTTCAATTAGGAGTTCACCAGACCTTTGTTTTTTGCACTTATATGATTTTCCTACTATGGCTTCAAGATAATTGGCGATCAAGAAGACTGACTGAGATGATAGAGGGTGGGTTGGATTGAGCGATTCCATCACAAGAAATCGAGAAAAATTATCCGGTTCAGGAAATGTTAAAGATGGCAATGGGGGAAAAGATACTTCGGTGCGGCCCCTTTTCAGGGACCGATCACGTTTGGGGGGGATTTTGAAAATGCCATATAGCATAGTATAAAAGCAGGGAGACTGGGGTACTTTCTTCTTTGACCTTACCCTGGTAGTCAAAGAGGTCCCGGAGCTCCCTGCCTGGTGAACAGACAGGGAGCCCATCCGCCGGAGCTTGACCAAGGCTCCGACGGCCACCGTTCGTGGTTTCTAACCCTCCACCTATAAACACATCGCCACGGTTGGATCCAGCTTATGTTTGGGGGCTGGGGGTCCGCGGTATCGCCAGTACTGTCACCAAGATTGCTCAAGGTGCCCCGTGCGGGGAGGACAAATGGCATTGTTGAGCCGCATTAGGCTAATAAAGCTGCTGTATTAGGATAGTTTTTGCGAATTCTGATGAGAAACTCAAGGGTAGGATTAATGTAATAAACATAGTTATAAAAATTATGAAGCCGCCAATTTTAATCGAGGGATAAGCACGTTAGTTTTCCGTAACTTTCATTAATCCCAAGTGTGGCTGACCCAAACTTATAAATGAGATAAGATTCCCGAACCTCGCGGTCGTGGTGCGTTTTGAAGGCGGATTCTAAAATCGTTGCTTTAAGATGCTCAAATGCATGCCCGGGACTGTTCACATGTCTTGACAGGGGCAAATAAGGGCAGCTTTTTGCATGAGAGCGGTGATTATTGAACCGTATTCGGAAGGGCGTTTCAGTTTGGCCGATATATTGTTGCGTACAAACAGTGCACTCTAGAAGGTATACGACATTAGCGGAGTCAAAGTTAAAGTTACCTTTTTTATTTACGTAGTAGTCTAAAGCCCTGCTGGTGGCGCGCGGTGTAGTGGTCATGTGTGGGCATACTTTACATCGAGGTTTATTACAGGGCAAGCAACCAGTAGTTTCCGGTCGGTTGATACGAGAGTTAGCAAGAAAGTCGCCTAAATTCTTGTTACGCCGGTAGACAACGTGTGGTGGTTCGGGCAATGTGCTTTTTAAGCGTTCACTTTGAATTAGGATATTGTGCTGTTTTGTTAGTACGGTTTACAATCTAGGAGCGGAGGCTGAGTGGGCTTAAACTAAGTTAGTTTGCGGGTTAATGTTCGGGGCTTTTTTCTTACATATTTCGTTACGGTCTAACTGGTTGGCTCGCACAATAGCGTCGTCGATAACTTGTTCGTGGTATTTTTTATTGAGGAGGGCGTTCTTAATTTCTCGACAGTTTGAGTCAAAGTCAGCTTGTTTTGTGCAAATTCTGCTAAAAACGGTGGGCTTGGCTGTAAGGCATTGCTGTCTGGCAGTGCCTGACATGGCTACTTTGGAAGTGCAACTATTGCGCGTGTCTGTGGTTTTCTATACAGTTTAGTTTGACGCCGACCTTGGGAAGTAGTAACGGCGACGTCCAGAAAGTTTACACCAGGTTCCGAATAGGAATGAGCAAGGGAAATACTAGGATGGGATAGGTTAAATGCCTCAATGAAGGTGAGGAGCTCCGGGTCACCGTGCTGCCAGATCATGAATATATCGGCAATATACCTTTTATAGTACAGTGGCTTTAAATTTTGAGTGTCAAGAAAGTTTGATTCGATGTGGGCCATAAAGATATTGGCGTAGTTTGGTCAGATTCGAGTTCCCATTGACGTTCCACTGACTTGCAAATAATGAACTCCGTGAAAATAAAAATTGTTAGTTCAAGAATAGCCTAAGGAACGTTTGGAGAGTAGAAGAATCGATAGGATTGTCCCAGGATGACTGCCCATACGCAAGCGATACAGCGGTGATGCCATCTTCAT
>NW_027526335.1:145618621-145623621 GCF_048455015.1 Haemaphysalis longicornis | reverse complement strand
GCATTTATTCCCTCGACAAGGACCTGGTAACCTTGGTTGAGTACATTTGCCAAAACCTCCTAATGATTGTACAACCGCACTAAAACACGGTTGGCCAATGTTCTTAGAACTGGCAACGCCAAGGAGGAACTTGGCTATGAGAGCCATCAATTTATGCACAAGCCGAACTCAGCTAAGCACCATCGCTGCCGCAGCCAGTGGCGTAGCAGGCACCATACATCCACGACGGTCTGTACAGCCTACCGTTGCATTTACGGCCGGCGCTGTGGGCACTGCTGCTCATATAGGACCGAGGAACGTGGCCGCGCTATTCTATACCGGCATATTCGGTGAAAAAGTCGAAATTATTTCGCATTCCCGACTAAAAAGCAGTGTTTGGGAGATGAAGGCGTTTTTACTGTAAGGCCTAACGCGCTGATGCTACACCTGGGCTAGGAGGCTCGTTGGAGTGCAAGGCTCCGGATTATTTTTGGCCTTCTGGGGATCTTTAACCGGCGCCTAAGTCTCGGCATAGCGGCATTTTTACCTCCATCAGAAAAGCAGCCATCACGGGTTCGACCGAACTCGCGTCCTTGGGCTCAGCGGTACAAGGCTATAGCCACATTGAACACCGCGGCGGGCTGGGATCTCGCCATAATTTCCCCGGAGAAATAGGTGCAACGCAGTCATTGTAATAGAAGCAGCACAAAATAATGAAGTACACTTACTTCGTCGCGTGGACAGTGCTAAGACTTACGAGTTAAACTTATTAAAAAGAAATGAACATCACTAGTGCCGTACTGTGTATCTATACCCTATTTGAGGTAACGTTAAGTACACCTCAGACCGGCGGAGTACACGGGCGTCGCTTCATATATTTGCTGTGCCTTTTTATGAACCGCCGCGAGGGAAATTGTCGTCGCCTGCTGCCCGTGCTTGGACCCGTGCCGGCCACTTCTGCTGTGATTTGTCGCCGGGGAAGTCATTGGAATACCTTGCCTGACTGCTACGCAGGGGCGACTATCAACCAGCGTTATCGGCAGGGGCGAAACGGACCTCTGTGCAGCGATGCCAACTGACAGCGATAAAGGCCAGCGTTCCCTGGACCACGCGTGCAGTCAGGTGGAGTACGCGAGCCTTCCTACAAGTATTTGCTCGCCTTTTAATGTGATGCTTTCCCCTTAAGTTTACTTTTGAACGGCTCGTTTTTTTTCCACACCGGACTGCAACAGGGCTCATTCATTTTTATGCAAGATGTCTCTTGGCGATTATTTGGTCTGCTTGAAAGTTGTTATTCCTGAGAGCCATTACCTAAAACGTCGTGAATGCGCAAACTGTTACCACGCTGGAAGATGCTCAGGAATTACAAAGAGGGCGCTTAAGAACATGACCCCGGATGAGGTTCAAGATGAGGATGAGGATAATATGCAGAAAACCAAAGTTATGATCAATACCCTCGGGACAGCACAGAGGTTTGAGATAGGTGGCGAGGCAGTAGAAGTGATAAGCGAATGTATCTACATAGGCCAAGTTGTGACCCCGGTTCACAGCCTTGAGGCGGAGATAATCAGACGCATAAGAATTGGTTGGAATGCATTCGGCAGACATTCTCAGATAATGAATGGCAGCCTACCATTCTCCCTGATGAAGAAAGTATATGACAGCTGCATCTCACCGGTACTCACCTACAGGGCAAAAACTTGGAGGCTCACTTAGAGGCTTCAACTTAAATCGAGAGCGACTCAGGGGGCAAGGGAGCGGAAGATGATAGGTGTAACATTAAGGGACAAGAAGAGAGCGGAATGGGTCAGGGAACAAACGCGTGTTAAGGACATATCATTAAAAATTATGAAGAAGAAATGGACGTGGGCAGGGCATGTAATGCGAAGGCCAGATAACCGTTAGTCATTAAGGGTAACAGAGTGGATCCCTAGAGAAAACAAGCGTTGCAGGGGGCGGCAGAAAGTTAGATGCGCAGATGAGATCAAGAAGTTTGCGTGGATTAATTGGCCGCAGTTAACGCAGGACCGGGGTAATTGGAGATTGATGGGAGAGGCCTTTGCCCTGCAGTGAGCGTAGATAAGCTGGTGGTGATGATGATGATAGCAGATGAGGTACTTGAATGGTCGTGCATTACTTTCGTGAGTAGCGAATCTCAACTAAACCGCTACAGGATGACAGTAATAATCAGGCAGACGCTTATGGCACAATTTCCACAGAGCTTTCCCTGTTTGAATTATGTCGAAATTTGATGTAGCGCTTCGTCGTTTAAATGTCTTGTAGGAAAAACACGAAGAACAAGTAGTAATGCATGACGCCACAGATCGCAAAATTGAAAAGCGGGGCCGAGAATATACAGGGCATCGAAAGACGCTTTAGTGTTTCTTTTAAGTACGACAACTTGCTAATACCTGTGGAAGCGTAAAAGGAGGCGATTAATGACTTAAAGCAAAAAAACAACTCGCTTGGAGGCCGACTTGCTGCCCAAAAGTGAACGAGTGAACGGCCCAGCAATCCAGGTGGATAAATTGGAGCACTACTCGAGAAAAAGGAGCTTAAAGATTCATGGCATCATACATGCTGAGGGGGAAGACTTGCGTGCAGTCTTGAGTTCTGTTGTCAACAAACTAAAACTTATAGCCCAAAACCACGAGGACGTCAAAGTCGTTCATAGAGTCAAGGCAAAAAGAGGCATGATCCCCCCTATACTTGTACGTTTTCCCCAGCAAGAAATCAAAGAGGATTCATTGAAGACACGGGCAACTCCAAAAGACGAGGGCATTTATTTCAATGAAAATATGACATTCCGCGTAAAGAAATTGTTGAGGGAGGAAAAGAAAGTAGCTAAAGGCAAGGAAGGAATACTAATTTGCCTGGGCACGCAACGGACGAGCGTTCGTTAAAAAGCAGGAAGGAGCCAAACCTGTGGAAATTAAGAAAGCATTGGAACTAAAGAAAATAGCATAAAGGCTCTGTAAGCGTGAAATTACTCAAACACTGGGTAGCAAAAAAGGACGAGTGGACACCGGAGAGCTCTGAAAATGTAATTCTTGAGCTATGACATGTAAATGTCAAGAGCCTACACAAACATTGGCAATACTTAGAATTTGTTCTGACGCCCGCTTTGCCGCCTTAACACATCCTTATTTTGACTGAGACTAGCATCTGAGAGATTGACTGTTCAAAGTTTTTTTCTCAATGGGTTCAAGTGATTTTTGCTATGTAGGGAGCACAGAAAAGGAGGCGGCGTGATGTGTTTGTTCGCAGTGGGTGGTTGTGTGACCGCCTGTCTCTTACTTTTGACGAGGCTAAAGTGGTATCCTTAACTGCTGACAGTCCACATGGTGAATTCCTAGTTTTTGCTGTGTAGAGGCCACCAAATAAAAATATTGCACTCTTTTTAGATGAGCTTTCGGAATTAATAAACAAGTACAACAACAAGCAGATAATCTTAGCCGGAGACCTTACTATTGACATTACTTATACATCGAAAACTGGAGTCAATGACTACTTAACGCTGTTATCGGGATATGGGTTTGAGAATCAAATTGAAGATTTTACACGAAAAAAATGTTATGTGATTGGTTGACGTAGACATGTATTGACCATATCAGGACCAAAAAGCCGAAACTCGATGCATTTGGCTGGGTTGTTAGGGAAAACGTTGCAGACCACTATTTTACTGCATTTGTATTTCCAGGAGATACCCCATTCCCCCACGTAGAGCCTGAGCCAGAAAAATTAGTATTAAGTGCCAAAGAAGTTGACCGACAAATTAAATATTTTAACAGGGATGTATTTATGGAAAGTAATCACTTGGTTGCATAGGATCTCATGGCAAAAAACTTTCAGCAAATTTACAATGAATCAAAAAAGCAAAAGCTTCAACGTGGAAATATAGCCAGCCCTTGTGTAGATAAGGAGATAATAGAACCATGCTATCAAAAGGCGTCCAGTTCAAACACTGCCGAAAAAAAACCAAGACAACACTCTTTTGAAAGACGAATTTGGACCACTCATGAACAAAGTCACAGCCAAGATAAGACTACCAAGGAAAAGATGCTATCTTAATCAGTTCTCAGCCTGTCAAGATTATGTCAAGAAAATTTGGGGCATAGTTAACTTCTTGAGAGGCGCTCCAGCGAGGAATGTTGACTCCACACTAAATGAAGCACTTCCAAAAGTTTCTGATCCAGAATTAGCCGAAAATTTCAATAATCATTTTTCAGTAAGTGTGAATATGCTTCAGAATCAGTCTAGGTCACAAGTATCACATATGCACAGTTCTGCTGAGAATGTACATTCAGCTTTCATGCCCAGTACTAATAAATTTGAGCTTTGGGATATAATTAAAACGGTGCTAATAAAAAATCGCCAGGAATCGATAAAATCAGAATAAGATATCATTCATAATGTTCAAAAAAATGAAAAAGTTACTACTCTTCATTATCAACGAAACCTTTTTAACGGCTAAAATACCGGATGCCATGGAAGTAAGCATGGTGAGGCCACTGCACAAAAAAGGAACCAGCAAGGATTAGTGTAACTACCGGCCAATTGCAATACTTGCATGCATAACATGCATTAGAGTAAAAATTGTGTATAAGAACATGAATTCTCTCTGCATAAAATATAATTTACAAAATCCTGCCTAGTACAGTGTCCTTAGTAAAATAAGCACGATCACATTATTAGACGACGTTAACTACTTTACCCGCCATGAACTGGATAATGTTGCTCTTTCGTTGTTTGTCGATTTACAGAAGTCGTTCGATAGCGTTGACCATCAATTACTATTGCACAAATTATACGATTTCTGATTTAGAGGCTCACATTTGTAGTTCTTTAGAGATTACTTTTTCAATCGGGTGCAATGCGTAAAAGCAGGTGTTTCTTTAAGTAAAAATAGGGCAGTGAATTTCGGTATTCCAGAAGGTTTGTACTACGGCCTCTTTTGTTTAATATTTATGTTAACGAAATGGCGAAGGTACCACGAAAATCCAAGCTATATGTACGCTGGC